>NC_134363.1:42708405-42738405 GCF_048569485.1 Anomaloglossus baeobatrachus
AGGCAGAGACTGGGGGAGGCTGGAGGGAGGCAGAGGCAGAGACTGGGGGGAGGCTGGAGGGAGGCAGAGGAAGAGACTGGGGGGAGGCTGGAGGGAGGCAGAGGCAGAGACTGGGGGGAGGCTGGAGGGAGGCAGAGGCTGAGACTGGGGGGAGGCTGGAGGGAGGCAGAGGCAGAGACTGGGGGGAGGCTGGAGGGAGGCAGAGGCATAGACTGGAGGGAGGCAGAGGCTGAGACTGGAGGGAGGCAGAGGCTGAGACTGGGGGGAGGCTGGAGGGAGGCAGAGGCTGAGACTGGAGAGAGGCAGAGGCTGAGACTGGGGGGAGGTTGGAGGGAGGCAGAGGCTGAGACTGGAGGGAGGCAGAGGCTGAGACTGTGGGGAGGCTGGAGGGAGGCAGAGGCTGAGACTGGAGAGAGGCAGAGGCTGAGACTGGGGGGAGGCTGGAGGGAGGCAGAGGCTGAGACTGGAGAGAGGCAGAGGCTGAGACTGTGGGGAGGCTGGAGGGAGGCAGAGGCTGAGACTGGGGGAGGCTGGAGGGAGGCCGAGGCAGAGACTGGGGGGAGGCTGGAGGGAGGCAGAGGCAGAGACTGGGAAGAGGATGGAGGGAGGCAGAGGCTGAGACTGGGGGGAGGCTGGAGAGAGGCAGAGGCTGAGACTGGGGGAGGCTGGAGGGAGGCAGAGGCAGAGACTGGGGGGAGGCTGGAGGGAGGCAGAGGCAGAGACTGGGGGGAGGCTGGAGGGAGGCAGAGGCAGAGACTGGGGGGAGGCTGGAGGGAGGCAGAGGCAGAGACTTGGGGGAGGCTGGAGGGAGGCAGAGGCTGAGACTGGGGGGAGGCTGGAGGGAGGCAGAGGCTGAGACTGTGGGGAGGCTGGAGGGAGGCAGAGGCTGAGACTGGGGGGAGGCTGGAGGGAGACTGAGGCAGAGACTGGGGGGAGGCTGGAGGGAGGCAGAGGCAGAGACTGGGGGGAGGCTGGAGGGAGGCAGAGGCTGAGACTGGGGGGAGGCTGGAGAGAGGCAGAGGCTGAGACTGGGGGGAAGCTGGAGGGAGGCAGAGGCAGAGACTGGGGGGAGGCTGGAGGGAGGCAGAGGCAGAGACTGGGGGGGAGGCTGGAGGGAGGCAGACGCAGAGACTGGGGGGAGGCTGGAGGGAGGCAGAGGCTGAGACTGTGGGGAGGCTGGAGGGAGGCAGAGGCTGAGACTGGGGGGAGGCTGGAGGGAGACTGAGGCAGAGACTGGGGGGAGGCTGAGACTGGGGGGAGGCTGGAGGGAGACTGAGGCTGAGACTGGGGGGAGGCTGGAGGGAGGCTGAGGCTGAGACTGAAGGGAGGCTGAGGCTGAGACTGGGGGGAGGCTGGAGGGAGGCAGAGACTGGGGGGAGGCTGGAGGGAGGCAGAGGCAGAGACTGGGGGGAGGCTGGAGGGAGGCTGAGGCTGAGACTGGAGGGAGATTGAGGCTGAGACTGGAGGGAGGCTGGAGGGAGGCTGAGGCGGAGACTGGGGCAGGCTGAGGCTGGGGGGAGGCAAAGGCTGAGACTGGGGAAGAGAGGCTGATGCTGAGGGAAGATAGAGGCTGATGCTGGGGGAGAGAGGCTTATGCTGGGGGAGTGGGAGAGAGGGGCTAATGCTAGAGACAGAGGACAAGGGATGAGGGATAGTGCAATGACAAAATCGATTGGGTGGGGGGAGTGTAAGGACTCAGAATAAGAGGGGGCAGCATTGGGAGCTCATTGTGAAGAAGGGGCAGCATGTGTGGGATCAGTATAGAGTGGAGCAATGTAGGGGAGTCAATATCAAGAGTGGGGTAGTGTGTGTGGGGGGGGGTCTCAGCATAAGCGTTAGTGTGGTGGTCTTAGCATGAGTGGGGCAACATGAAGGTCTCATTATGGAAAAGAGGAAGGCAGCATTAGGAGCTCATGGAGAGGGACAGCATGCATGGGACATTGTGAGGAGGGGGCAGCATGCATGGGACACTGAGGAGGGGGCAGCATGCATGAGACATTGTGAGAAGGGGGCAGCATGCATGGGACACTGAGGAGGGGGCAGCATGCATGAGACATTGTGAGGAGGGAGCAGCATGCATGGGACATTGTGAGGAGGGGGCAGCATGCATGGGACATTGTGAGGAGGGAGCATCAAGCATGAGACATTGTGCGGAGGGAGCAGCATTCATGGGACATTGTGAGGAGGGAGCAGCATGCATGGGACATTGTGAGGAGGGAGCAGCATGCATGGGACATTGTGAGGAGGGAGCAGCATGCATGGGACATTGTGAGGAGGGAGCAGCATGCATGGGACATTGTGAGGAGGGAGCAGCATGCATGGGACATTGTGAGGAGGGGGCAGCATGCATGAGACATTGTGAGGAGGGGGCAGCATGCATGAGACATTGTGAGGAGGGAGCAGCATGCATGGGACATTGTGAGGAGGGAGCAGCATGCATGGGACATTGTGAAGAGGGAGCAGCATGCATGGGACATTGTGAGGAGGGAGCAGCATGCATGGGACATTGTGAGGAGGGGGCAGCATGCATGAGACATTGTGAGGAGGGGGCAGCATGCATGAGACATTGTGAGGAGGGAGCAGCATGCATGGGACATTGTGAGGAGGGAGCAGCATGCATGGGACATTGTGAGGCGGGAGCAGCATACATGAGACATTGTGAGGAGGGAGCAGCATTCATGGGACATTGTGAGGAGGGAGCAGCATGCATGGGACATTGTGAGGCGGGAGCAGCATACATGAGACATTGTGAGGAGGGGGCAGCATGCATGAGACATTGTGAGGAGGGAGCAGCATGCATGGGACATTGTGAGGCGGGAGCAGCATGCATGGGACATTGTGAGGCGGGAGCAGCATACATGAGACATTGTGAGGAGGGGGCAGCATGCATGAGACATTGTGAGGAGGGAGCAGCATTTATGGGACATTGTGAGGAGGGAGCAGCATGCATGGGACATTGTGAGGAGGGGCAGCATGCATGGGACATTGTGAGGAGGGAGCAGCATGCATGGGACATTGTGAAGAGGGGGCAGCATGCATGGGACATTGTGAGGAGAGAGCAGCATGCATGGGACATTGTGAGGAGGGGGCAGCATGCATGGGACATTGTGAGGAGGGGGCAGCATGCATGGGACATTGTGAGGAGGGGGCAGCATGCATAAGACATTGTGAGGAGGGGGCAGCATGCAAGGGACATTGTGAGGAGGGGGCAGCATGCAAGGGACATTGTGAGGAGGGAGCAGCATGCATGGGACATTGTGAGGAGGGGGCAGCATGCATGGGACATTGTGAGGAGGGGGCAGCATGCAAGGGACATTGTGAGGAGGGGGCAGCATTCATGGGACATTGTGAGGTGGGGGCAGCATGCATGGGACATTGTGAGGAGGGGGCAGCAAGCATGGGACATTGTGAGGAGGGAGCAGCATGCATGGGACATTGTGACGAGGGAGCAGCATGCATGGGACATTGTGAGGAGGGGGCAGCATGCATGGGACACTGTGAGGAGGGGGCAGCATGCATGGGACATTGTGAGGAGGGGGCAGCATGCATGGGACATTGTCCTCACATCATGCTGCTCCCTCCTCACAATGTACAGATCATATTTCATAATCGAGGAAGGTGTGGTGGATATACAGTAGTTTATAAGGGAGGGCAGTGTGTAGTTTATTAGGGGCAGTGTCACAGTCACAGTATATAAGTGGGGACGGTGTGGTGGGAATATTTTATACTCATGCTATGTTTTGATGTGCCTGTGGTGATTCCCATTGGGGGGGGGGGGTTCGTTTCTTATTGATACTTTTTAAAGTGTGCTACAGAGTAGATCTGCCTTAAACAGATGTCGTGTGCGAAAACTCAGTTTTACGTTGGCACTAAGGGACGCGACCACTTAAAGTGCCTAGGGCAGCACGAAGGCAAAATACAGCCCTGCATCCACCTATCCATCCATCTACCAATTTATCCACCCACCTATCAAGCCATTCATCCATCCACCACCCACCTATCTATAATCCACCCATCCATCCATCCATCCATTTATCTATCCATCCATTCATCCATCCACCAACCACCTATCTATCCATCCTCCCACCCATCCGTCCATCCATCCAACCATCCATCCATTTATTCATTCATCTACCTATCCATCCATCCACTCATCCATCCATCAATGAACTAAGCCATAAACAATCCTTTGCAAATGATAGAAATACGGATGGCTAAATAGCATTAGCAGATTTCGGTAGCGGATCCGTTCTCCATAGACTCCAATGTTAAAATAACGGATCCTGCAAAATATAATTTTTTTCATAACAGAAAACACTTGTGTTTGCACAATCTTTTTAACAACAAATCTGTTCTAACGGATGATTATAGGACATGTGACCTCGGCCTCAGGTGCCCACCATCGTTCTCTAACAGCCGCTTTCTCTGTGTGTTGAATCTGCCTCCAGGTGGCGCCATTGATCTTACTTGTAGCAAACCCAGCTAGTTCGCCCTCTAGTGGCCACATTTTCATGTTTGAAATTAAAATGCCCCTCCCCCCCCAAAAAAAAAATACATTTTCCTTTAAATTAAAATATTAAGACCAGTAGAAAAAGTTGTGGCAGAATAATGTATACATGATACTAAACATGTATTTATCGACTGCAGAGAGACGGAGCCTTCTCCAGACCCTTTTGTGCCTCGGCGCCGGCAATAGACTGCACAGCCGGCGACCCGGTGACACGTAGAGCAGCAATTAGAGCCAGAACCCGCTCTGTCTGCCGTGTTCTTGTCTATGGATTGATTCTCCTTTCAATTCCTGAGGGATTTCCCCGTGTTCCTTCTGATAAATACACCTCTACGTGTTCGGAGTACAGATTGGGATTTTTTTTTCCATCCTTTTGTTCAAGTGTTTTGTTTTTGTTTGTTTTTTTACCATTTTTAACTTTTTGTTGAGTTTTTAATCTTAATAGCAGCACAACATTTCTTCGTAACTCCACAATTGACCCATATTTCTGTTAGGGGTATTCGGTGTAGAATTTAAAGGAAATCTGTCAGTAAGATCAACTATACGAACAGCATATAAAAAACATACAGGGCTTTCAAATCTGAATCCTTGGACACCTTGATATCTTCTATCTGTTGCTGCATTCCCGAGTAATCAGCGTTTTAATTCATAAGAAAGTTGTTAAGTGCTCTGGGTGTGAAGGAGCACTTCCCTAAGGCTCTGCCATTTTGAGGATGTTTTCCAGCCCGGCACCAGCCTCTTTAGCTTGATTGATGCCACATGAGAAGACTCTGCCATCATATATGAATGTAGGATCTTCCTCTCGATTTTTCTTTTTTTTTGGGGGGGGAGGGGTGGGGGCAGAAGCTTCAAGGTAAGAAAAATTATGTGAAATTCTAAAAAAAAAAAATTTCGAAAATAATAAAGCTCCGAAATGCATTTCTGTGTACTACGTACCACAAAGAAATATGATTTGGGTAGATTTGCATGAAAATGGATGTTCCTTTGTAATCTGTATCACTCCCCTGAAGAACTGAAGCATGGCTTAACACATCTGGGCCCCTTCCCTGAGGAACTGAAGCATGGCTTAAAAAAATCTGAGACACTTCCCTGATGAACTGAAGCATGGCATAAAACATATGGGCCACTCCCCTGAGGAATTGAATCATGACAAACCATCTGGGCCACTCCCCTGAGGAACTGAATAATGACTTAAGCCATCTGGGCCACTCCCCTGAGGAACTGAAGCATGACTTAAACCATCTGGGCCACTCCCCTGAGGAACTGACTCATGACTTAAGCCATCTGGGCCACTTCCCTGAGGAACTGACTCATGACTTAAGCCATCAGGGCCACTTCCCTGAGGAACTGAAGCATGGCTTAACCCATATGGGCCACTGAAGCATGGCTTAAACTTCTAAGCCACTCCCCTGAGGAACTGAAGCATGGCTTAAACCATCTGAGCCACTCCCCTGAGGAACTGAAACATGGCTTAAACCATCTGAGCCACTCCCCTGAGGAACTGAAACATGGCTTAAAACTTTAATATTAAGCAATATATATATATTGTGCAGTTTACTCACTTAATATGATGGGGATTACTCCTTTGGCTTGTTTAAAAGTCCAAATGGTTTATTTAGTCACCCATTAACCGAACCTCACAACAACAGATGGATTTCAAGTCCGTGTCATTAGAGTTTCAACTGCTACTGACCCCGGCCAGAATAAGCACCCCTCTCCAGAGGTACTTTTCCAAGAGGCTTCAAACCACTATCCACTGTCCTGGTCAGGATGAGTGAATCCTCCCTTCTTGCAGAGGACATCATAGTCCTCTGACCGACGGTTTACACCACTCTTGTGATACATACTGGCCGCCCTGTTACAATATATATACTGTATATACTGTATATGTAGACCCATAATCAGACACTGATCGATGGTGTAGAGGCCACTGCTACATACAGTGGTCTGTGGTGCGGTCACTATCGGAATGTTCCGACTTATAATGGGAGAATTTCTGAACATTCCGATTCCATAATGTATTAAGTTGGCACAAAAAAACCCTATATAATGAGAAAACACAGATCCGCCAGTGACCCTATACACCCTCTTCACCCATTTTCCTTTTCGCCCTCGGATTATACAGCCGCCTTTCTGATATATCCATCATAAAAGTCTGTATGAACATTGCATTTCTTTGAAAGCCCTGATATATTTCCTGATGAGCGCCCCGTGGTCTATGTGGGGGTGAGCTGGCAGGAATTTTCTAATTGCTTCCATCGTTACTGACTGTTGGAGAGATCTAGAGGTTGTGTAGATTTCTATGCTATCATGTAGAGTCGCGAAGCTTTGTAGATGCAGATTTATCATCTATAATTCACCATAATAAACCTTTTTTATATATATATATATATATATATATATTTATATTGTATACATATATATAGTATATCCAATCTTATCACATCACTATACTGATACCACATTTAAAGGGGTGTCCTCATCCGCTTTGTTTCTGCAGCACTGGAGGAGAACAAGGACACTAAAGCTGGCTGAATCCAGCAGCCTGACAAGCTTCAGAGCAGCGCTTACAGGCTGAAAGGCAAAGAGGTTGCCTAGGAGATCAGCCACCTCTGATACACTGCAGTACACAATAAACCTAAACATTCTTTTGAGATTTCTTAATAAGAAGTAAGTTACAAAGTTGCTTGTTTTATACAAGCATTTTGCAAATTTACTCATTTAAGAAGTTGAGACAACCCCTTTAATGACACCACTGGAGTACCACCTGATGACATCATTGTAACAGTATCACCTGATGACATCATTGTAGTAGTACATCTGATAACACCATTGCATTAGTATCACCTGATGACATCACTGCAGTAGTACACCTGATGACATCACTGCAGTATTATCACCTGATGACATCACTGCAGTAGTACACCTGATTACATCCGTGCAGTAGTATACCTGATGACATCACTGCAGTAGTACACCTGATAACATCACTGCAGTAGTACACCTGATAACATCACTGCAGTAGTACACCTGATAACATCACTGCAGTAGTACACCTGATGACATCACTGCAGTAGTACACCTGATGACATCCGTGCAGTAGTATACCTGATGACATCACTGCAGTAGTATACCTGATGACATCACTGCAGTAGTACACCTGATGACATCACTGCAGTAGTACACCTGATGACATCCGTGCAGTAGTATACCTGATGACATCACTGCAGTAGTATACCTGATGACATCACTGCAGTAGTATCACCTGATGACATCACTGCAGTAGTACACCTGATGACATCACTGCAGTAGTACACCTGATGACATCACTGCAGTAGTACACCTGATGACATCACTGCAGTATTATCACCTGATGACATCCGTGCAGTAGTATACCCGATAACATCACTACAGTAGTACACCTGATAACATCACTGCAGTAGTACACCTGATAACATCACTGCAGTAGTACACCTGATGACATCACTGCAGTAGTACACCTGATGACATCACTGCAGTAGTACACCTGATGACATCCGTGCAGTAGTATACCTGATGACATCACTGCAGTAGTATACCTGATGACATCACTGCAGTAGTACACCTGCTGACATCCGTGCAGGAGTATCATCTGATGACATCCCTGCAGTAGTATACCTGATAACATCACTGCTGTAGTACACCTGGTGATGACATTGCTGTATTAGACCTGATAACATCACTGCATTAGTATCACCTGATGATATCGCTGCAGTAGTACCACCTGATGACATCCGTGTAGTAGTACACCTGATGACCTCACTGCTGTAGTACACCTGATGACATCACTGCAGTATCACCTGATGACATCACTGCAGCAGTATCATCTGATTAAATCACTGCAGTAGTATACCTGATGACATCACTGCAGCAGTATCACCTGATGATATCACTGCAGTAGTACCACCTGATTAAATCACTGCAGTAGTACCACCTAATGACATCACTGCAGTATCACCTGATGACATCACTGCAGCAATATCACCCGATTAAATCACTGCAGTAGTATCACCTGATGATATCGCTGCAGTAGTACCACCTGATGACATCCGTGTAGTAGTACACCTGATGACCTCACTGCAGTAGTACATCTGATGACATTACTGCTGTAGTACACCTGATGACATCACTGCAGTATCACCTGATGACATCACTGCAGCAGTATCATCTGATTAAATCACTTTAGTAGTATCACCTGATGACATCACTGCAGTAGTATCACCTGATTAAATCACTGCAGTAGTATACCTGATGACATCACTGCAGCAGTATCATCTGATTAAATCACTGCAGTAGTATACCTGATGACATCACTGCAGCAGTATCATCTGATTAAATCACTGCAGTAGTATACCTGATGACATCACTGCAGTAGTATCACCTGATTAAATCACTGCAGTAATATCACCTGATTAAATCACTGCAGTATCACCTGATGACATCACTGCAGCAGTATCACCTAATTAAATCACTGCAGTAATATCACCTGATTAAATCACTGCAGTATCACCTGATGACATCACTGCAGTAATATCACCTGATTAAATCACTGCAGTATCACCTGATGACATCACTGCAGCAGTATCACCTGATTAAATCACTGCAGTAGTACCACCTAATGACATCACTGCAGTATCACCTGATGACATCACTGCAGCAGTATCATCTGATTTAATCACTGCAGTAGTACCACCAGATGACATCACCGCAGTATCACCTGATTACATCACTTTAGCAGTATCATCTGATTAAATCACTGCAGTAGTACCACCTGATGACATCACTGCAGTATTATCCCCTGATGACATGATGACATCACTGCAGTAGTACCACCTGATGACATCACTGCAGTATTATCACCTGATGACATGATGACATCACTGCAGTAGTACCACCTGATGACATCACTGCAGTATTATCACCTGATGACATCACTGCAGGCTCAACTAGACATAATGTCTCAAAGAGACCTTAAGATTTCCACCCTCCAGGACCCCTGGTAAAGAAGGATATTTTTTTCACGGGTGCAATGGCCAGACATGACCAGTAATTTCAAAAAAAATAAGTATTTGGAATTCCCCTCTAATCTCGTGCTCTTCCATAGTCCTCGGCTCCGCTGTACAATCTGTAGTGAAATTGCTCTGCCAAAGCAGAACCCCGACTGTCTGTACGCGTGTGCTGGGCGGTATGACACTATGAGCAATATGACGGCTTATTTATGCCAACTAATTTATTTTTATGCTCCGTCCTTACAAAATGAGGTGATCTGGATCTGGCTGTGCGTGTAAAGTATTTGGTTTGCATATATTAAATCTGGAACGCCTGAAATTTCCCGCGTTGTCTCAGCCTTTAGCTTGGGGACATGGTTAATAATCCAGATTTAGAGGGTGCAGACCATCTCACCCGCCTGCCTGCCATTGTTCACTGCCCACGTCTGCTCCTAATGCGCCTGCTGCAGCTGATTGCACCCACGCCTGTCTCCTGCCGCCATCGCTGCTCCCCTCCGCTCTGCGTCTCACATTGATTTGGGCTTCGAAGTCTTTGAAAATATTCCCGCAGAGTCTCGTGGGTCTCGTGCTTTATTTCCTACTTATAGGCATAAAAATTCAGTGTACAATAAAACTTATTCAACTTTCCAATGTTTTTTCGTTTCAATTCCTCAATGTTGTCAATATCTACGCTTGCTGTCAGTGAATGAGAACATTATTGCTGCCATTTAGAGGGTGAAAAAAATAATTTTTTAAACATGTACTGTAGACAAATGATGCAGCCAAAAATGCAGCAAAAAACATCAAGAAGGCAGTAAAAACACAGCAAAAAGGCAGCAAATAAGCAGTAAAAACACAGTAAAATACAGCAAAAATGCAGCAAACAAGCAATAAAAAAAACAGCAAAAAGGCAGCAAAAAAGCAGCAAAAAAGCAGCAAAAACATAATAAAATACAGCAAAAATTCTGTAAAAAAAAAACAGAAAAAATGCAGCAAAAGGCAGCAAAAAAGCAGTAAAAACAAGGTAAAAATACAAAAGGCAGCAAAAACAGCAAAAAAGCAGCATAAATAGCAAAATTCAGTAAAAAAGCAGTAAAAGCCACAACAAAAAAAGCAATAAAACACATAAAAAAAGCAGTAACAACACAGTAAAAATGCAAAAGTCAGCAAAAAAAGCAGCAAAAACAAGCAAAAATGCAGTAAAAACACAGTAAAAAGGCAGCAAAAAAAGAGGTAAAAAACGCAAAAGGAAGCAAAACCGTACCAAAAAAAAAATAACACAGCAAAAAGGCAATTAAATCATAGCCAAAAGGCAGCAAAAACGCAGCAAACAAGCAATAAAAAACAGCAAGAAGGCAGCAAAAGAAGAAAAATGGAAAAAATACAGCAAAAATGTCAAACAGCAAAAAACTCAGCAAAAATGCAGCAAAAGGTGTCAAAAAGGCAGTAAAAACAAGGTAAAAACACAAAAGGCAGCAAAAAAAAGCAGTAAAAACACAACAAAAATGCAATAAAACGCATAAAAAAGCAGGAAAAAACAGCAAAAGTGCAAAAGTCTGCAAAAAAAGCAGAGAAAACATAGCAAAAAAGCAGTAAAAACCACATCAAAAAGGCAGCAAACAAGGCAACAAAAACACAAAAGAAGGGAAAAACGTAGCAAAAAAGCTATAAAAATGCAGCAAAAAAGCAATAACAACAGCAAAAAGCAGTAAAAACACAGCAAAAAGCAGTAAAAACACACCAAAAACGCAAAAGGCAGCAAAAAAAGCAGCAAAAAGCTGTAAAAACAGCAAAAATGCAATCTAGTAGAGATCAACTAAACCGATTCCAAGAGCTGACAGTTCTCTCTTTATTGGTGGCTCGTTTCTTTGTGTTTGAGGCAGAGGGGTCTTTTGACCTCCTCTGGTACCATCTAGTAAGGATCAACTAAACCATTCACAAAAACGCACATTTCGCTCTTTAATGTTGGTTCATTCCTTTGTGTTTCAGCCCTGCTATGAGAAAGTGAAGCGATGGGTCGGGAGTAACATCTCTTCTGTGGGGATCTTCGGCATCTGTATCCTTATTGTGCAGGTGAGCGAGGCCACCAAAGATTGTTCTTGACCGAGCTTTTTGGACTTATGTATTATTATTTATTATTATAGCGCCTTTTATTCCATGGTGCTTTACATGTAAAAAAGGGGCACATGTAGACAAGTACAATAATCATGAACAAGGCACAAGGCACAGACTGGTACAGGAGGAGAAAGGACCCTGCCTGGGAGGGGACACAGTCTACAGGGAATGGTTGAGGATACAGGAGGAGAAAGGACCCTGCCCGCGAGGGCTCACAGTCTACAGTTGATAAGTGAGGGTACTGGAGGAGAAAGTACCATGCCCGCGAGGGCTCACAATCTACAGTTGATAAGTGAGGGTACAGGAGGAGAAAGGACCATGCCCGCGAGGGCTCACAGTCTACAGTTGATAGGTGAGGGTACAGGAGGAGAAAGGACCCTGCCCGTGAGGGCTCACAGTCTACAGGGGAAGGTTGAGGATACAGGAGGAGAGAGGACTCTGCCCGCGAGGGCCCACAGTATACAGGGGATAAGTGAGGGTACAGGAGGAGAAAAGACCCTGCCCGTGAGGGCTCACAGTCTACAGGGGATGATTGAGGATACAGGGGGAAAAAGGACCCTGCCCATGAGGGCTCACAGTCAACAGGGGATGGTTGAGGATACAGGAGGAGAGAGGACCCTGCCCACGAGAGCTCACAGTCCGCAGGGGATGGGTGAGGATACTGTAGGAGAGGATGGAAATTGTTGTGCAGCGGTATAGTGGGGAGAGGGGGATGGGTGAAGATATAGTAGGTGAGGGTCGAGATGGTTGTGCAGCAGTGTACTGGACTGATTGTTCCTGCAGGTTGTAGGCTTGTCGGAAGAGGTGGGTCTTCAGGTTCCTTTTGAAGGTTTCCACGGTAGGTGAGATATGTTGCGGTAGAGAGTTCCAGAGTATGGGGGAAGCGCGGGAGAAATCTTGTATGCGATTGTCGGAAGAGGAGATAAAAGAGGAGTGGAGAAGGAGATCGTGTGAGGATCTGAGGTGGCGTGCAGATACTGGGAGACTAGGACACAGATGTATGGAGGAGACAAGTTGTGGATGGCTTTGTATGTCATGTTTAATGTTTTGAAATGGAGTCTTTGGGCAATGGGAAGCCAGTGAAGAGATTGGCAAAGAGGAGAGGCCATGAAATAGCAAGGAAGAAGTGGATTAGTCGGGTGACAGTTTAGGATAGATTGTAGGGGTGCGAGTGTTAGAAGGGAGGTCACAGAGCAGGAGGTTGCAGTAGTCAAGGCGGGAGATGATGAGGGCATGCACTAGTGTTTTTGTACATTCTTGGTCAAGGAATGTACGGATTCGGGAAATATTTTTGAGTTGGAATTGGCAGGAGGTGGAAGGGGTTTGGAAGTGTGGCTTGAAAGCAAGAGCAGAGTCAAGGGTTACCCCTAGGACTTTGATGGCTAGATGTAAACTTGGTTTCATCTTCTCGTCTTTGCAGGTATTCGGTTTGATCTTCTCCATGTTGATGTATTGCCAAGTTCTGAAGGCGGAAAAGTATTACGAATAATCCCAGACATTGTGAAGGAGTCCTAAAGATGAGCCCCAGGCTGTTCCTCCATGGTAGGAGTGTCCATATCCCTCCAAATGGATGAAGGACAATCTTCATGCTTTCCTGGAACTGCAAAGCTGAATTCAGCGTCTTCTTCTCTCCGCAAGGGCCAGTCTTACCCTGAAGTTCTCCACCTTGAGCAGCTCTCGTCTTACCTCTATACCAAGGAGCACACGATATCAGCTTTTCTAACATGTACATAGAGCTTCCGAACTCTTTAAGGAGGAATAAGGGCTTGTCTTCTCCTTTTTTATTAAAGCACCAAAGCCATTAAGTGGACCTTCCCTCCCTTCCCCCTTGTCCAGATACATGGATCCATTGTGGTCTGTAAAAAGAAGGCCCAGAATGATCTGCACGGCATTGCCACGCGGCATCCAAGCAAGGTTATGTAGAAATAAATAGCACAAAAGCTTTCAGTCTTAAATCTAGAAATAGTTCTCATGCTGTGGTGATAAACACCAGAGCCCCGTGACTGTGACCGGACTCAGCTGACTGCAGCCAAGGACGCAAGCGGTTATTATAGTTTGCTGTGGATATTTTTTGCTCTTTTTTATGTACTAGTATATAAATATATATCTCCAAGATGCTCAATCTAAGGACTAAAATGCCACAGGTCAGTGCCATTGCGGCGCCGCCATATAGACGGTGTTACGGGGTCATTGGGTGGGGGTTGAGTTCTTAGATGTGGACTATATGCCTCATTATTATAAGGTGCCAATTTACTCCACAGCTCACCTCTCGGCATGGATTCCAGCCTACGTTTCCTAACCAAACTCCAAAAAGTCTCTTATACCATATCCGGTGAATTCGGGAAGCCATATCCCTTATAGACTGTGGTCACGATCTTTGATGATGTACATTGACCCATGTGGGGGGCACAATTGGTATCAAAATGGCCTTCAGATGTTGAGATTGGTTAGGTGTCCTCCATGGTATTATATATTATATACCCTCGACTTTTATTGGGGTTCATTGCCATTAAGTGATGGATTTCGTTGCTTTTGGCTTTGGTCACCACTGGCATAGATGAAAATGTACCATAAATACTAACAGGTGATGGCTTCAGGTATCGAGTGCAAAGGTCTTCAGAGATTGGGTCATCCTTTTATTCCATGGGTATGTTCCTCCACTGGTGGACACCCCCAGAAGATAGCCCCTGTGCAATAATAATATATAGACCCTTGGCAACCCAATAGGTCATCATAATACACAATCCCACCTTCTTTGGGGGTAGAAATGGGCCTCCTTATCTCTTGGTCCCCTGGTTGCACCAATGATACTAACAGATGACGGATTCAGATATCGAGAGCAACTGTCTTCATCCTTTTATTTCATGGGTAGGTTCCTCCACTGGTAGACGCATCCAAAAGAGGGCCCCTGTGCAAGAACAATATATGGGGCCCTTTGCAACCAAATAGGTCATCATAATACACAATCCCACCTTCTTTGGGGGTAGAAATGGCCTCCCTGACCTCTTGGTCCCTTGGTTGCACCAATGATACTAACAGATGAGTGCTTCAGATATCGAGAGCAACCGCCTTCATCCTTTTAAGCCATGGGTAGGTTCCTCCACTAGTGAACACACCCAGAAGAGGACCCCTGTGCAAGAACAATATACGAGCCCTTTGCAACCTAAAAGGTCATCATAATACACAATCCCACCTTCTTTGGGGGTAGAAATGGGCCTCCTTATCTCTTGGTACCCTGGTTGCACCAATGATACTAACAGATGACTGCTTCAGATATCGAGAGCAACCGTCTTCATCCTTTTAAGCCATGGGTAGGTTCCTCCACTGGTGGACACACCCAGAAGAGGACCCCTGTGCAAGAACAATATAAGGGGCCCTTTGCAACCCAATAGGTCATCATTATGCACAATCCCACCTGCTTTGGGGGTAGAAATGGGCCTCCTGACCTCTTGAGCCCCTGGTTGCACCAATGACATGTCCAACCCCTGGGTTCCTCTATCTCCAAAGATCATAAGAATACGTCTGTCATCACCGGTATCATTAATCTTGGTTGTTATCATGAAAGATATGGGAGGATACCCGTAATAAAAAAAACCTAAAAAATAATACAAAAAAAATAAATAAACCCCAGTGATGACAAACCTAAATTGGATTGACTTCTTTTCTAGATCTTTCAGGTCTAGGTTCCCTCTTCCACAATCTTGCCCCCTTTCACATATTTCCATAAATCCATAGTCCACATGATATTGTGATATATTTTTGGGGAAAAAAATCAGCATGTTTCTCCTCCTGGACTGATCTTTCATTCTCAAAATTCTCAATTTACAGATAAAATCTAGGAGATGACAGTTGGTGCTTATAAAGTTCTATGTTGTTTTTGGAGAACTTGTAGAAGAATGATTGTGTCTGCCTTTAGCTCCTCCCCTATCATTCGGGAGAACTTGCAGTAGAATGTGCAGTATCTGTCTCTAGCTCCTCCCTTCGCCATAGAATCTCATAAACACCAACTGTCTTCTCCTATCTCACTAATTTGAATATCTGAGATAGGAGATGACAGTTGGTGCTGATACAGTTCTATGCTGTTTCTGGAGAACTTGCAGAAAACTTATTGTGTCTGCCTTTAGCTCCTCCCCTGTCATTCAGGAGAACTTGCAGTAGAATGTACACTATCTGTCTCTAGCTCCTCCCTTCGCCATAGAATCTCATAAACACCAACTGTCTTCTCCTATCTCACTAATTTGAATATATGAGATAGGAGATGACAGTTGGTGCTGATACAGTTCTATGCTGTTTCTGGAGAACTTGCAGAAGAATAATTGTGTCTGCCTTTAGCTCCTCCCCTGTCATTCAGGAGAACTTGTAGTAGAATGTCTCTGTCTCTAGCTCCTCCCCTTTCCATACAACTTTATAAGCACCAACTGTCATCACCTATCTCACTAATTTGAATATCTGTATTCACTGAATACAGGTTTTCTCATGACTGAGATAGATGACACTTGGTGCTTATACTATTCTATGTTGTTTCTGGAGAACTTACAGAAAAATGTCTGCCTCTAGCTCCTCCCCTGTCACTCAGGAGAACTTGCAGTATAATGTATTTGTCTTTTGCTCCTCCCCTCTTCATAGAATCTCATAGGCACCAACTGTCATTTCCTATCTCACTAGTTGGATTATCTGAGATAGGATATGACAGTTGGTGCTGATACAGTTCTATGTTGTTTCTGGAGATCTTGCAGAAGACTTATTGTGTCTGCCTTTAGCTCCTCCCCTGTCATTCAGTAGAACTTGCAATAGAATGTCTCTGTTTTTAGCTCCTCCCCTCTCCATAGAATCTCATAAGCATCAACTATCATCCCCGAATTCACTTGTTTGAATACCCGGGATAGGAGATTACAGTTGGTGCTTATAACGTTCTATGTTGTTTCTGGAGAACTTGCAGAGAATAATTGTCTGCCTTTTACTCCTCCCCTGTCATTTAGGAGCCCTTGCAGTAGAATGTGTATGTCTTTTGCTCCTCCCCTCTCCATAGAATCTCATAAGCACCAATTCTTATGCCCTATCTCACTAATATGAATATCTGTATTCACAGAATACAAATGTTCCCGTTTCTGATATAGGAGATGACAGTTGGTGCTTATAAAGTTCTATATTGTTTTTGGAGAACTTGCAGAAAACTTATTGTGTCTGCCTCTAGCTCCTCCCCTGTCATTCAGGAGAACTTGCAGTAGAATGTGTATGTCTTTTGCTCCTCCCCTCTCCATAGAATCTCATAAGCACCAACTGTCTTCCCCTATCTCACTAATTTGAATACCATTACTGAGATAGGAGATGACAGTTGGTGCTTATAAAGTTTTTTGTTGTTTCTGGAGAACTTGCAGAAGAATGATTGTGTCTGCCTCTAGCTCCTCCCCTCTCCATAGAATCTCATAAGCACCAACTGTCATGCCCTCTCTCACTAATATGAATATCTGTATTCACAGAATGCAGATTTTCCCGTTTCTGATATAGGAGATGACAGTTGGTGCTTATAAAGTTCTATGTTTCTGGAGAAATTGCAGAAGAATGATTGTGTCTGCCTCTAGCTCCTCCACCGTCATTCAGGAGAACTTGCAGTAGAATGTCTGTCTCTAGCTCCTCCCCTCTCCATAGAATGTCATAAGCACCAACTGTCTTCTCCTATCTCAGTAAGAATCTTTTCCATACTATTATTATGTCATCGTGGCCATCACCTCCCAGTCGTCCTATGGCTATAGGTAATGGGCAGCAGTTACATTTTATTACAGCCAGCGCCCCCTGCTGGTTGGATGTTGTATGGTAATTCTTTGCTTTTCTCCAGCTGGTGCCTTTGTGCCATCCAATGTACCCAATTCTGTACCATTTTTATTTTTAGTGTAAATACTAGCGGTAAATCAGCACAAAGTATGTCAATCATCCAGATCCGTGTAATATGCCAATAAAACCTGTATTATACTTCCTCCGTGTCTGGAGATGCTTCGTGCGGTGACGCCATCACCTTCTGCACAAGTGATAATTACATTAAGTGTCAATTTATTATTCTGGGTTCCATATTGCATCTCTACAGGGGAAACAATTAACACCTCCGAACAGCTACATAAATCCTTTTTTTTCCAGTATTGATTAGCGCAGTAACCCTTCCTAATGAAGACGTGGACTGAGGACAATTCACTGGTGATAACGGTCTTCATTGAATAGGGGTTTTCCCATTACTGTGAGAGATGATGACAGTTGGTGCTCATAATGTTCTATGGAGAATGGACACTGTCGTTCAGGAGAGCTTACATTAGAATGTGTCTATTTCTAGCTCCTCCCCTCTCCATAGACTCTCATAAGCAGCAACTGTCACCTGTTATCTCATTAATATGTGTCTTCACTGAATACAGATTTTCCCATGACTGAGATAGGAGATGAAAGCTGGTGCTCATAAAGTTCTATGGAGAATGGAAACTGTCATTCAAGGGAACTTGCAGAAGAATGTCTCTGTCCCCTTCTCCATAGAATCTCATAAGCAGCAACTATCGTCTCCTAGCTCACTAATTTAATATGTGTATTCACGGAATATAGATTTTGCCTTATCTGAGATAGGAGATGACAATTAGTGCTCATACAGTTCTATGGAGAATAGAAACTGTGGTTCATGAGAAGGTACAGTAGAATGTCTCTGTCTCTAGCTCCTCCCCTCTCCATAGAATCTCATAAGCACCAACTGTCACCTGTTATCTCATTAATATGTATCTTCACTGAATACAGATTTTCCCATGACTGAGATAGGAGATGACAAATGGTGCTTATAAAGTTCTATGGAGAATGGAAACTGTGGTTCAGGAGAACGTACAGTAGAATGTCTCTGTCTCTAGCTCCTCCCCTCTCCATAGAATCTCATAAGCAGCAACTATCGTGTCCTATCTCACTAATTTAATATGTGTCTTCACGGAATACAGATTTTTGCCTTATCTGAGATAAGAGATGGCAGTTAGTGCTCATAAAGTTCTATGGGGAATTGAAACTGTCATTCAGGGGAGCTTGCAGAAGAATGTCTCTGTCTCTAGCTCCTCCCCTCTCCATAGAATCTTATAAGCACCAACTGTCATCTCCAATTTCACAAAGTTGAATATCTGTCTTCTCTGAATAAAGCTTTTTCCATGACTGAGATAGATGACAAATGGTGCTTATAAAGTTCTATGGAGAATGGAAACTGTGGTTCAGGAGAACGTACAGTAGAATGTCTCTCTAGCTCCTCCCCTCTCCATAGAATCTCATAAGCAGCAACTGTCGCCTCCTATCTCACTAATTTAATATGTCGTCACTGAATACAGATTTTCCCATGACTCAGATAGATGACAGTTGGTGCTCATAAAGATCTATGGAGAATTGAAACTGTCATTCATGGGAGCTTGCAGAAGAATGTCTCTGTCTCTAGCTCCTCCCCCTCACCATAGAATCTCATAAGCACTAACTGTTGCCTCCTATCTCACTAATTTAATATGTGTCTTCACTGAATACAGATTTTCTCATGTCTGACATAGGAGATGACAGTTGGTGCTCATTAAGTTCTATGAAGATTTGAAACTGTTGTTCAGGAGAGCCTGCAGTAGAATGTCTCTGTCTATAGCTCCTCCCCTCTCCATAGAATCTCATAAGCACCAAGTGTCGTTTTCTATCTCAGCAATTCAAATATCTGTCTTCACTGAATACAGATTTTCCCATGACTGAGATAGAAGATGACAATTGGTGCTCATAATGTTTTATGGAGAATCAAAACTATAATTTATTAATTTTACTTACTTATATAGTATTATTAATTCCTCATGAAGCAGCGCTGTACAGACATCATCATCACTGTCCCCATTGGGGCTCACAATCTAAATCCCCTATCTCTATATCTTTGGAGTGTGGGAGGAAACCGGAGAACCTGGAGGAAACCCACGCAAACACGGGGAGAACATACAAACTCCTTGCAGATGGTGTCCTTGGTGGGATTCAGGAGCACCTGCAGTAGAATGTCTCTGTCTCTAGCTCCTTCCCCCTCCATAGAATCTCAAAAGCAGCAACTGTCATCTTCTATCTCACTAATTTGAATATCTGTTCTCATGGGATACAGATTTTGCCATGACTGAGATAGATGACAGTTGGTGCTCATTAAATTCTATGGAGAATTAAAACTGTTGTTCAGGGGAGCTTGCAGTAGAATGTCTGTCTGTCTCTAACTCCTCCTCTGCCCATAGAATCTCATAAGCATCAACTGTCATCTCCTATATCAGTAATTTAATATGTGTCCTCACTGAATACAGATTTTTCCATGACTGAGAGAGAAGATGACAGTTGGTGCTCACAAAGTTCTATGGAGAACTGTAGCTGTCATTAGGAGACCCTGCTCTAGCTCCTCCCCTCTCTATAGAATCTCATAAGCAGCAACTCTCATCTCCTATCTCAGTAATTTGAATATCTGTCTTTACTGAGATACAAGATGACAGTTGGTGCTCATAAAGTTCTATGGAGAACTGAAACTGTCATTTAGGAGACCCTGATCTAGCTCCTCCCCTCTCCATAGAATCTCATAAGCAGCAACTCTCATCTCCTATCTCAGTAATTTTAATATCTGTTTTGACTGAGATAGGAGATGACAGTTGGTGCTCAAAGTTCTATGGAGAACTGAAACTGTCATTTAGGAGAACCTGATCTAGCTCCTCCCCTCTCCATAGAATCTCATAAGCAGCAACTCTCATCTCCTATCTCAGTAATTTGAATATCTGTCTTGACTGAGATAGGAGATGACAGTTGGTGCTCATTAAGTTCTATGGAGGATGGAAACTGTTGTTCAGGAGAACTTACAATAGAATGTCTCTGTCTCTAGCTCCTCCTCCTCTTTCCATAGAATCTCATAAGCACCAACTGTCATCCTATATCAGTAATTGTTGCCGTTATTAATTTTGCGCCATCAGCCCTATATGTACAGTAAGTACCCATGCCAAGGCAGAATGGTTTGTTGAGGATACCCCATGGCACCCGATCCCTTTGGCCCCACGTGGAATGATCTAGTTCCAAATATGATACAATTGCATAGAGAAATGACTATTTATGCGATTGTCTAATTTGCTTATATAGAGTATAATGCACATTTCATCATCAGTCCAATGCTTGCGGCAAGTGAGCGGTTAAATGCCACTTCCATTATTAATAGGGGACACAGAGGTAAATGAATTAGGCAGAAATGTAGGTTAATAATGTTATTTCATGATCTGATTACAGCGTCTGCGGAGGAAAAATGGCCTCAATATGAGCTGCGAGAGGCCGCGAGGACTCCATAGTCCGGGCTCTTAACGCCAAAGCCTATAAAATACATTAACGGCCGGATCAATAGACGCTGTCAGGTTTGAACATTTACTTAGCAGCCTGCCAAGGTTCCCGTGTTCTGGACATTACGGAGGGGATCAATGAGCGGAGACTGCGGTATTAACCCCTGCAATGCCGGAGGGAACTGGAAACCGGAGATGTGACCGTATCGCCTAATGCAAGCAACTCAAGATACATATATATATATATATATATATATATATATATATACAGTACAGACCAAAAGTTTGGACACATCTTCTCATCTCTAGAACAACTGTTAAGAGGAGGCTTTGTGCAGCAGCCTTCATGGTAAAATAGCTGCTAGGAAACCACTGCTAAGGACAGGCAACAAGCAGAAGAGACTTGTCTGGGATAAAGAACACAAGGAATGGACATTAGACCAGTGGAAATCTGTGCTTTGGTCTGATGAGTCCAAATTTGAGATCTTTGGATCCAACCACCGTGTCTTTGTAGAAAAGGTGAACGGATGGACTCTACATGGCTGGTTCCCACCGTGAAGCATGGAGGAGGAGGTGTGATGGTGTGGGGGTGCTTTGCTGGTGACACTGTTGGGGATTTATTCAAAATTGAAGGCATACTGAACCAGCATGGCTACCACAGCATCTTGCAGCGGCGTGCTATTCCATCCGGTTTGCGTTTAGTTGGCCCATCATTTATTTGTCAACAGGACAATGACCCCAAACACCCCTCCAGGCTGTGTAAGGGCTATGTGACTAAGAAGGAGAGTGATGGGGTGCTACGCCAGATGACCTGGCCTCCACAGTCACCAGACCTGAACTCAATCGAGATGGTTTGGGGTGAGCTGGACCGCAGAGTGAAGGCAAAAGGGCCAACAAGTGCTAAGCATCTCTGGGAACTCCTTCAAGACTGTTGGAAAACCATTTCCGGTGACTACCTCCTGAAGCTCATCAAGAGAATGCCAAGAGTGTGCAAAGCAGTAATCAAAGCAAAAGGTGGCTACTGTGAAGAACCTAGAATATAAGACATATTATCAGTTGTTTCACACTGCTGGTATATGAATAAAAGTGATCGGCCACCATTACCGGAAGATTATCTGCCGGTGTGTAGACCCCTTAGGACCTTATTCTCTGGTGCAACAACCCTTGTTTTTTACTGTAATTGCCCTTTAAATGTTTGCGGTCGTTCTGTTCTGCATTATATATGCACATTCTGCGCCGCCTTTAGATTCCTCTTCGCGCAGGGAAGAATGAGCCTTAATTAGAGGAGTACATATTGCTAAACTGTAGCAGTTTATGGTCATTAACTCCCTTTGCTTTTGCAAACCTCTGTCTTTCCAACCCACAAATAATTCAGTAATGCAAGCGGTGCACAAATCCACGCACGCAGCGGCTCATCTGAACAGAACCGGAGGCGCTGCTCGCTGCTTTAATAGATCTCACTAATAGGGCAACAAGATGGGCTACCTGCGGTCCCGGTGACAGGACGGAAATGGAGGCATCATTAAATTTGCATTAGTCGCATCATCCGCACATACACAGACACAGGTTCAGTTTGCACGGCGGGGAGAAGCGGAGCCGCTAAACTACCGGATGTGGAGACATAATGGCTTTATATAGATACAGTCACTTAATGACTCCTACAATATGAAGAAGAAGAAGGGGCCGAAGATTCATTTGTGAGCATCATTAATATCTATGTGATGGGCGGGGGTCCGCACTAATTGGCATTTTTACCCCCGCAGCGCACATGCTCCATTCATTCCTTTTAGGATTGTGTTTGCTTTTTTTCCAAAAGCCCCATGGAGGAAGAATGGACCAACAACACACACGGACGTGACGGGGACGGGCTGAGTACTCGTAACTAGTGATGAGTGTGTGATGCCCTGGACCCCAGGGGTCACAAGTAACAACAACTACCACATAACACACACTCCCCCCATCCCTTGTGAGGACACACCCGTCACCCGAAAGGGAGACCTGATGCCTTCCTCAGGGCCAGTAGGGCACACCAGGTGGGCGGAGTCAGGCGGAAAGGCACGCCCACCGAGGAGACTACTGTCCTGAGGCAGGAAATACAAAGACTTTTAGTCAGAGAGTGACAGTGACAAGAGGTGTGGAGGGGCAGAGCTGTCAGGGACCCGGGTTGGAGCCTGGGATCCCCGTAACATCAGGCAGGCAGACGGTGGTGACCGCCTGCAGGAGTACCGGTACAGCAACCGGCGGAACCGTAGGGATCGGGCCAGGGTTGGAGCCCGCCGGCCCTGAACCGGGGAGTCAACCGTTTACCAGAGCACCAGAAACCGGGTACTCAGACCCCGTCCTAGCTTAGAAGCCACTGAGTTTAGGCAAATTAACTGATTGCTGGCCGGACCTCACGGGTTCATCCTCACCCAAAGTCCCGAAAGAAGGCAACAGCCCACCGATACCGGGTGAGAGCAACCGCCAAAGGCCAAACATCTGACCGGCCAGAGACTGCGGGCAACCGAGGGCTCTTCCGGCAGCTCAACGCCGGGGAGCGGGCTACCACTGTCCAGGCAGGGGAGCGAAAAAACAAAACAAGAGGTGCAAGGGAAAGGGGTCACCATCAGCCTCACAAGGGACACAAGCAGCCGGCTGCGGGACCCGACGATACCCGAACTTTGGTTTACCAGTGACTCTGAGTGTGAATTAATAGTGAGTACACCAGTGCCATCCGGGCACGACACCGCAGCACGGCGCCCTGCACCCCGCCATCATCGCCCGTCCCGCCGGGACACACCGCCCCTACCCGCGGAGGGGCTAACATCCAGGCTGCACCTTCAACACTGATCCCGGGAGACCCCTTCACTCCAGCCGCAGCGGTGGTGCATCCCGTCACCACAACCCGTGGGTGGCGTCACGACCCGTCCAACGACAACGCGGCCCTCGTCCCACACCACCACCCCACTGCCTCCCCTTAACAGAGTGACGTGGCCCCCGGTCCGGAGGCGCTCGAGACACCGACAGCCCGAGCCCGGACCTCGAGCGGCTCGGCCCGGCCAGGGAGCGGCCGAGCCCCTCTCAGGGCGGTACAAGTGAGCACTACCATGCTTGGGTGCTCAGTGCTCGTAACTAGTGATGAGCGGACACTACCATGCTCGGGTGCTCTGTACTCGTAACTAGGGATAAGCGAGTGAGTGGTTTGGTGACTGCCTTAAGACCCAACCCTAGCCGGTCCCCAGTGGGGAGGCCAACCTGGTTGTGTGTATGATTTGGTGTGTGATGGAACTGGTACCGACCTCCTCTGGATCCAGGATGAGTACCGCACCTTACATGAGGTGCAGTACCCTGTGGCGACTGAAGCCTCAGGGGTGCCACCCGAGCATGGTAGTGCCCACTCATCACTACTTACGAGTACTGAGCACCTGAGCATGGTAGTGCCCACTCATCACTACTTACGAGCACCCGAGCATGGTAGTGCCCGCTCATCACTAGTTACGAGTACTGAGCACCCGAGCATGGTAGTGCCCGCTCATCACTAGTTACGAGTACTGAGCACCCGAGCATGGTAGTGCCCGCTCATCACTAGTTACCAGTACTGAGCACCCGAGCATGGTAGTGCTCGCTCATTACTAGTTATGAGTACAGAGCACCCGAGCATGGTAGTGCCTGCTCATCACTAGTTACTAGTACAGAGCACCCGAGCATGGTAGTGCCCACTCATCACTACTTACGAGCACCCGAGCATGGTAGTGCCCGCTCATCACTAGTTACGAGTACAGAGCACCTGAGCATGGTAGTGCCTGCTCATCACTAGTTACTAGTACAGAGCACCCGAACATGGTAGTGCCCGCTCATCACTAGTTACGAGTACTGAGCACTCGAGCATGGTAGTGCCCGCTCATCACTAGTTACGAGTACTGAGCACCCGAGCATGGTAGTGCTCACTCATCACTAGTTACCAGTACTGAGCACCCGAGCATGGTAGTGCTCACTCATCACTAGTTACGAGTACTGAGCACCCGAGCATGGTAGTGCCCGCTCATCACTAGTTACGAGTACTGAGCACCCGAGCATGGTAGTGCCCAATCATCACTAGTTACGAGTACTGAGCACCCGAGCATGGTAGTGCCCGCTCATCACTAGTTACGAGTACTGAGCACCCGAGCATGGTAGTGCTCACTCATCACTAGTTACGAGTACTGAGCACCTGAGCATGGTAGTGCCCGCTCATCACTAGTTAAGAGTACTGTGCCCCCGAGCATGGTAGTGCCCGCTCATCACTAGTTACGAGTACTGAGCCCCCGAGCATGGTAGTGCCCGCTCATCACTAGTTACGAGTACTGAGCACCTGAGCATGGTAGTGCCCGCTCATCACTAGTTACGAGTACTGAGCACCCGAGCATGGTAGTGCCCTCTCATCACTAGTTACTAGTACTGAGCACCCGAGCATGGTAGTGCCCGCTCATCACTAGTTACGAGTACTGAGCACCCGAGCATGGTAGTGCCCTCTCATCACTAGTTACTAGTACTGAGCACCCGAGCATGGTAGTGCCCGCTCATCACTAGTTACGAGTACTGAGCACCCGAGCATGGTAGTGCCCTCTCATCACTAGTTACAAGTACTGAGCACCTGAGCATGGTAGTGCTCGCTCATCACTAGTTACCAGTACAGAGCACCCGAGCATGGTAGTGACCGCTCATCACTAGTTACGAGTACTGAGCACCTGAGCATGGTAGTGCCCGCTCATCACTAGTTACGAGTACTGAGCACCCGAGCATGGTAGTGCCCGCTCATCACTAGTTACGAGTACTGAGCACCTGAGCATGTTAGTGCCCGCTCATCACTAGTTACGAGTACTGAGCACCCGAGCATGGTAGTGCCCGCTCATCACTAGTTACGAGTACTGAGCACCCGAGCATGGTAGTGCCCGCTCATCACTAGTTACGAGTACTGAGCACCCGAGCATGGTAGTGACCGCTCATCACTAGTTACCAGTACTGAGCACCTGAGCATGTTAGTGCCCGCTCATCACTAGTTACGAGTATCGAGCACCTGAGCATGTTAGTGCCCGCTCATCACTAGTTACGAGTACTGAGCACCCGAGCATGGTAGTGCCCGCTCATCACTAGTTACGAGTACTGAGCACCCGAGCATGGTAGTGCCCGCTCATCACTAGTTACGAGTACTGAGCACCCGAGCATGGTAGTGCCCGCTCATCACTAGTTACCAGTACTGAGCACCCGAGCATGGTAGTGCCCGCTCATCACTAGTTACGAGTATCGAGCACCTGAGCATGGTAGTGCCTGCTCATCACTAGTTACGAGTACTGAGCACCCGAGCATGGTAGTGCCCGCTCATCACTAGTTACGAGTACTGAGCACCCGAGCATGGTAGTGCCCGCTCATCACTAGTTACGAGTACTGAGCACCCGAGCATGGTAGTGCCCGCTCATCACTAGTTACGAGTACTGAGCACCCGAGCATGGTAGTGCCCGCTCATCACTAGTTACGAGTACTGAGCACCTGAGCATGGTAGTGCCCGCTCATCACTGGTTACGAGTACTGAGCACCTGAGCATGGTAGTGCCCAATCATCACTAGTTATGAGTACTGACCACCCGAGCATGGTAGTGCCCGCTCATCACTAGTTACGAGTACTGAGCACCTGAGCATGGTAGTGCCCGCTCATCATTTTTGGGAACTCTGTTGACTGCATAGTGGCCGCAGTGGTGTACTGCACATCAGCTCTATTAATGTGAATAGGGCCGGACGTGCATCTATCTAGTTGAGGATCTTCTCTGTATTATTATGACAACTTCACTTCACTTTAATGCAGCTGATCTGCAATACCACGTACGCCCTGTGGACGGGAGGGGCGCTGTTGCTGGAACAATACAGCCATGTTTTCCTTATCCCGTAGGCTCTTGCTATAACCTAGGTAAATTTCTCAGACAGTTTTGTTATGTGGCACGGTCACAGCCTGTGGTGCAGATATATTTTGGCAATAGAAGCCGATTGTTCTGCGCAGTAAAGCCGCTCACATTTGGAAACAGACGATGAAAAATGGTTTTATGGTGACCTTAAGAATCAATGGCGAGGAAAAGAGCACAATGTACTGTGAAGACATAAAATGCTCTTTTTACAATACAAACACCCCGGAGAGGCTCACGGCACACGAGGTCCTCTGGACCAGCATCACCAGTGCAGATACGGTAAATCAATCTATATCTCTCCTGATATTGGAGAACTACTGCTCCCAGCATGCCCTAACAGCAATTAAAGTAAGGATGAATCTGGCTGCTCTATAGTTGTGACATCACCGCTGCAGCCTGTTACCAAAGACCACAGACAGCAGCAGAAGAGACATCTGCAGGTTTTTCCCCTTCGTTCTCTATAAAGACACATCTGCAGGCTTTTTCCTCCATCTCTATACAGACACATCTGCAGGTTTTTCCCTCCGCTCTCTATACAGACACATCTGCAGGTTTTTCCCCTTCGTTCTCTATAAAGACACATCTGCAGGTTTTTCCCTCCGCTCTCTATAAAGACACATCTGCAGGTTTTTCCCTCCTCTCCCTATAAAGACACATCTGCAGGTTTTCCCCCCGCTCTCTATAAAGACACATCTGCAGGTTTTTCCCTTCATCTCTTTACAGACACATCTGCAGGTTTTTCCCTCCGCTCTCTATACAGACACATCTGCAGGTTTTTCCTTCCGCTTTATATACAGACACATCTGCAGGTTTTTCCCTCCGCTCTCTATACAGACACATCTGCAGGTTTTTCCCTTCGCTCTCTATACAGACACATCTGCAGGTTTTTCCCTCTGCTCTCTATACAGACACATCTGCAGGTTTTTCCCTCCGCTCTCTATACAGACACATCTGCAGGTTTTTCCCTCGGCTCTCTATATAAACACCTGCAGGTTTTTCCCTCCGCTCTCTATACAGACATATCTGCAGGTTTTTCCTTCCGCTTTATATACAGACACATCTGCAGGTTTTTCCCTCCGCTCTCTATACAGACACATCTGCAGGTTTTTCCCTCTGCTCTCTATACAGACACATCTGCAGGTTTTTCCCTCCGCTCTCTATACAGACACATCTGCAGGTTTTTCCCTCAGCTCTCTATATAAACACATCTGCAGGTTTTTCCCTCCGCTCTCTATACAGACATATCTGCAGGTTTTTCCTTTCGCTTTATATACAGACACATCTGCAGGTTTGTCCCTCCGCTCTCTATACAGACACATCTGAAGGTTTTTCCCTCCGCTCTCTATTCAGACACATCTGCAGGTTTTTCCCTCCGCTCTCTATACAGACACATCTGCAGGTTTTTCCCTGCGCTCTCTATACAGACACATCTGCAGGTTTTTCCCTCTGCTCTCTATACAGACACATCTGTAGGTGTTTCCCTCTGCTCTCTATACAGACACATCTGTAGGTTTTTCCCTCCGCTCTCTATATAGACACATCTGCAGGTTTTTCCCTACGCTCTATATACAGACACATCTGCAGGTTTTTCCCCTCCGCTTTCTATACAGATGTAGCTCACCTGAGCCATAAGGAGCTACAAAGTACTGCATCCTGTCATAGATGCAGGGCCTACCCCCAGTAACCCAGAAGACCAGTGCCGGTAACACCAAAACATTCAACAATCCCTGTTTTTCCCTCTCCCCCAAAACTGGTGATAGGTTAGGGTTGGGACTCAATGCATAACCACCTTAGGGATGGAACCGATCCAGTCCACTAGACGACAACCAGGGGGGAGGGGGTCAGACAGTCAGTAAGTGAAAATGAAAGGAGAC
Organism: Anomaloglossus baeobatrachus; assembly: GCF_048569485.1. NCBI lineage: Eukaryota > Metazoa > Chordata > Amphibia > Anura > Aromobatidae > Anomaloglossus > Anomaloglossus baeobatrachus. The sequence goes on from NC_134363.1 coordinate 42,737,157, forward strand.
GGACGTAATGGGACTGACGGGAGAATGTAGCAGCGACCTGTCAGGCTCAGGCGTGTGGTTGCCGAAGGAGTTTGGTGGAATACTCTCGGAACCATAGCACCGACGGGGTGCAGAGCCCTAGGTCAAGAAAACACTCCAGGCAGACCTGATAAAATCTGCACGGTGAGGGGACCATCCCAGACCTCACTGACCTTAAAGTTTCGGACACAGTAACGACGGAAGAACCTGGGAACGAGACAGAGATCTGACCCAACAGGGTTCAAGTTACCTGCCGTACGGACTAAGACTGAAAGACAACCAGGAAGGGACCCCCAGACGCTCCAAGCCACGGGGACCCGCCAACCAGACAGGTGCAGGGAAAGAAGCCACCAGGTCATCACACCGGCACTGGAACTAAGGGGACCAGTGGTGAGGACAGCCTCCATTGGGTTGCCAGCAACAACAACGCTGTGAGTAAAAAGAACCGCTTACACTGCAATCCCTTGTGTGGGCTACCTTCTTTCCGCGCCCAGTATTATCAGCAAACCCCAGCAACAAACACCATCATCTATCCCTGGGGCCTGGCCTTACTTGCGGAGGGCCCAACATCCAGGCTGCCATCACATCAGCCCCAGCAGCGAGAGACTATACAGCGGCGGCTCCATCTAAATAGCCGCAACCCGCAAGTGGCGTCACGACAAAAACTCTATCATCATTCCCATGTAGATAACCCCTTTAAAGCGAACCGCAGGGTCACGGAAGCGGGCAACGGTCACCCAGTGAACTGTCCCCGTAAATATACTGCCCGGGACCAAGTATCCCAAAGCCCTGGGGTGAGTCACAGACACATCTGCAGGTTTTTCTCACTATCTGATATGAAATCAGAATAAACCTTTCCGTTTTAGGTCAATTAGGAACCAAAATTATTTATATTTACCAAATGCCAGAATAATGAGAGAGAGAGGATGTTTTAAGACATTTTTATTATTTTCTGCAAAGTCAAAAGTTTCCATACACTAAGAGTACTGTGCCTTTAAACAATATGGGACAGCCCGTATGATGATGTCATGTCTTTGGAAGCTTCTGATAGGTTTATTGGCAACATGTGAGTTAGAGACACTCCTGTGGATGTATTTTAATGCACACCTGAAACACACTGCTTCTTTGTGTAGCATCATGGGAAAGTCAAAAGAAATCAGCCAAGTTCTCAGAAAAGGAATTGTGGACTTGCACATGTTTGGATCATCCTGGGGTGCAATTTCCAGATACC